>NC_140445.1:24224727-24253011 GCF_963576455.1 Neolamprologus multifasciatus | reverse complement strand
AAAAAATTAGATGAGGAAACGAAACCACGAGCTGACATTCATAGCACACCGCAACTGACCTTCACTAACATTTTTGTAGATGGCTCAGCATCCAAAAATAGTTTGGGGAGAAACTGTGTGGGCTATGCAGTAACCACAGCTGACAAGGTTTTAGAAGCTAAACCACTAACTTCCTCACACTCTGCTCAAAGTGCAGAACTGAATGACTGTCATCAGAGCATGTCAACTACATGAGGGACAAAAATAAACATATACACAGACAGCCAATATGTTTTTGCAGCAGTACATCATTTTGCAAAAATCTGGCAAAACAGAGGTATGGTTACTTCTACCGGTAACCCTGTGCAACACGGAAATCTTTTAAAACAACTACTAGAAGTTATAACTCTGCCAAAGAAGCTGGCATTATGCAAATGTGCTGCACACCAAAAAGATGACTCTGAAATTACTAAAGGCAACAACTTTGCAGACATAGCTGCAAAAAAGGCAGCACATCAGCCAATAGAAACCTTAATGTCTGAAACCACAGAGTTAATACCACTTGATGTACTGAAAGATGAACAGAAAGCCGCACCCACTGCAGAACAAAAGAAGTGGTTAAAATGTGGCGCACAACTGAAAAATGACTTAATGACCTGTAATGGCAAACCAATATTGCCAAAATCTCTACACAAGACAGCAGCATTAGTGACACATGGCTCGACGCACGTGTCAACAGCAGGGATGATAGATATTCTCTCTAAACACTTCTACACTCAAAATTTCGAAAATTCAGCAAAAGAATTTATCAGAACATGCATGATTTGCCAAAAACACAATGCACAGGGAAATCTCAGACCTAAAAGAGGTCATTTTCCCACACCACCTCACCCATTCCATACAATCCACATGGACTTTATCGAATTGAATCAATGCCAAAATTCGAAATATGCTCTAGTAATTATAGATGTATTTTCAAAATGGCCAGAAATCTATCCAGTAAAAAGAGCAGATGCAATTTCAGTAGCAAAATGCTTATGCAATCATTTCATACCCACATATGGCATCCCTAGCCTGATACGGAGTGACAATGGAACACATTTTGTAAATGACATAATTAGCAAGGTCTCTGAAGCCTTAGGATTTAGCATCAAACATCACTGTGCATACCATCCACAAAGTGCCGGACTAGTGGAAAGAACTAACGGTACAATAAAACAAAGATTAAGAAAATGCATGGAAGAAACAGGAAGGCCATGGCCCGAGTGTGTAGGCCTAGTAAAAATGTGGATGAGACTGACGCAAGGCTCTCAGAAGCTCACACCTTTTGAAATCATTCATGGCAGACCATTTCCACTGCCGATCACAAGCGAGCCAATAGACAAATCAGTAAGGGAAACCACCCTAGCTGAATGGATGACTAAACTGCTTGAAAACAAAGAGATTGTGCTAAACAACCAACTGCCGAGTGATTCTTCTCCAGTCTCTTCCAGGTTGAAACCAGGCGATTGGATCCTGATTAAAGTACTCCACAGGAAAAATTGGAGTTCACCGAGGTGGGAGGGCCCCTATCAGGTGCTGCTGACGACCCCAACTGCATGCAAAATAGCAGAACGACCCTCGTGGATTCATCAGAGCCACACAAAGAAAGTGCAGAACGCACCAACTGACTAGACGCCGGTTCCCCCAGGCCAAGGTGATCTAGGAGTGGAGGAAGGGCTGATTGGGCCTAACCCGCCCGCCCTTGACCTTCTCGCTCTTAGTCATCTCACCGGAAGCCCGGGTGTTCCTGGTCTCCACTGAAGACACAGCGAAAACAGCCACCTGGCCCCACCTGCCCGGTAGAAAAACAGGAGATCAATCTAACCTGTAAAACCAGAAGAGCCAAGCAACTGACTTCACTCACGTAAAGTATCAACCACAACAAAAACATGACTGACGCTCTGAACGCTTTGAGAAAGATTAAGGACGCTCAGCAACAAGACTATGTCACAAGCACTGAAGATTGGCTCACATGGTTGCTAAGTGGTTCTTGGAAGTCCCTACTGATTAAAGGACTTGTTTTTGTTGGAATTTTACTTTTACTTTTATGTGTTTTCACAACATGTGTAATACCCTGTCTGAAGAAAATGGTATCAAACATAGTGATGACCTCTATCAATGCTTATGTAACACTGCCTCAAATGGAAGATGTTTTGGAAAAGGATTCATGTGATGATGTTGAAGTCTAATTGAACCCAGGATTGCTCAATGACGTTCTGACCGAAAATGTTTAGGCAAGAGGTTATGAATTGAACCAATAGCAATGCTGTTATTACAGAAATTTGAACAACAGGAGGGGATGTTAGAAGATTTTTATTATTAAGACATTTTATTAATCATTATTGCTGATATACTAAAGCTAAGAGTGTTCATATTTCTGTTTTTACTTAACCACTTGCACAACTGTCTACACTTTGCCTTAAAAAGACTTGTTTTGCTCTCACATTATCTCACAGGAAACCGCCACCCAAAGAGTAAGAAATGACCTTGTAAGAACATAACCTTTTTTGAACATAAGTTCCGAGATCTCACACCTGCCTGTTTGGCTAGGGAATGTTACTTCCTTTCTTGTATGTTTCATGCTGTGTATAAATAAAGGCAGAGAATTGCTGCAGGGTGTGGGCCTCACTTGAGCTCCCACCCGTGCACGTTGAACTGTTACAAGTGTCTGAGTGTTATTTCATTATACCTGATTACTTGATAATATTGTCTCTTATCACTAACCAAGGCAGGTCTTCTGGAGGGGGAATCCTGCCGACAGTGACCGCTGTGAATACGATGCCTCTGTACAAGCTCATCTGCAGATGGATCAGTCCAGAAATGGTCTGCAGTCTTAACCTTGGTGTACTCCAAAGCACAGGGGCCAACTGTAAAAGAAGGTTAATGGGCTTAAAGTAGACATCCGAATAAGTAGCTATATAAACTGACAGCACAGTAAAAAAAAAAGTACCCAATAGGGATGCAAGAATCGGTCCATCCACAGGATCCATCAGCATGGCTTCTTTGTCATAGAATGAACTGAAGCACACAATAATAACACAGTATACATGCGGAAAGACCATAGCGTTAACACCAAGACTGTTTTTTAATTCATCCCCATGTTACTCATTGCATACCACAGCTCTCGATGACTTCTGTGCAAACAGATAATGTATTAATATTACTATAGAGAGGGTACAAATTAGAACACATGAGAGAAAGAAGCCTAAAAACTTTGGTAGTTACGATACATAGAAATCAGCTGCCTATGGCAAAAAAAAAAAATGTGGCATTGAAAAGAAAGACATTCCAAAGCCTCAAAAGGATAAAAAAAAATAGATAATCCTACCTGCTGTTTTCTACCAAGTACAGGACAATCTTATCTAGGAGCTTTTCCATCAGGGCAGTTCGAATCCACAGGTGTTTCAGCGCTTGAGGAGGAAGGTTAGCCAACTTGGACTGCCGACTGCGGTCAGTACTCAGTGAGGAATTGTTCTGCTTGCTAAAGCAAAAGAAGAAATTTACAGACGATGTCTGCATAGGCTCTTAAAATGTAACAGGATGAAACAGGAATGAAAAATAGCACAAAAGAGTTTATATATCGATATATATGAAAATAACTATAAGAAAGAGTCTGTGGTCTCCCACAGATAAAAGTTTCACCTGTTTTCAATGAGCTGTTCCAGCTCCTGGACCTTGTGACAGAGCTCCGCAGCAGGGGAAAAGCTTTTTGCCACCTTCATAAAGAGTGCCGCAACCTTATTACTGCACAGCAGGCCTGCAATCCTACGTTTCAATCCATGAAGCACACACGCCTCCACTACAGCTATACAAACACACATAAACATGCAGAGACTTAGCAAATATTTTATTTGTATTTATATAAAAAATAGGTATATAAATATATACATTTTTTATTTCAACTTAATCTAATCCATCTTTTATGGATTTGAAGTGGAAATGTTTGTATTTGGCCTAAAGCTTTATTTTCCTCTAAAAAGCATAGTACAACTCCCTTTTGTTAAAGGCCTCAGTCTCATGTTTCTTTTACAGAAACAGGCGAAAAGCAAGCACAGGTAGCTCAAGGAGAAATAGGCTGAAGTCAACACTGCCTACAGTTGCTAGGATATAAGTGTTGAGAATCATATACGCCTCACTCCTTGTTAGTATCAACACCTTTGAAGGTTCATCCTTCTACTTTATTGATTATAAATAGATGCGACTAATGAAAAGAAATCATTAGGAACAGACTGCACAGGACCTTTGGGCACTGTGAGAATGAACTCGTAGGAGGTGATATGGCTTGACACAAAGTGAAGTCAGCCGTCATTCTGTACTGTAAATGTCAGTATGGATGTGGTGGACGGTACTGTACTATTTAAAACTGAATGTCTTTTATTAGATTAGATACAATACAGAAAACCTATAATACCTTTTTTAGTTGGAGGTAAAGATTATAGCTAAAAGAAAAGACATTGTTCATGTCATCGGCAATAATAACTGAGTAATGGATTGTAATAAAATATCTAATAAAAGCAGACAGTAGAAAAACATTTACCACAGAAGGATATAATATGGCTGCTGTCTGCATGCACAAATTTCCTCGTTACTGCCTCCTCCATAATTTGTTTCACCTAAAGGAGAGAAGTTCACCGTCAGATACGTCTTAATCAGTCTGACACAGTTACATAAGGTGATAAAGACAAAACAAGAAGCACAGAAGCGAGTGATGTTAGAAAAAGTAATGATGAAGCAGCAGTATGGCAACATAAGATATTTCCTACAAGCAGGTTATAGCATCCTGCTGATGTACGCTGCCAAAACGCTGCCAAAACTACCCAAAAGAACCTTCACAGACATACCCAAACTACCAAAACTATAGCCTCATCTTCTGCAGTTTACAAAGCCATTGCAAGTGCTGTACAACATCCAACGTGCACTTCAAACTTCAAATAATTTTGCAATGCAAAGCACATGCAATTTCTGATCTCCTCAATTTGTCTGATTTATTGTAAGCAGTAAAAGAAAACCTTCAAGTTTTTGTTTACATTTTCTAGTGATTCCAAAAGGAATTGTTTCTTGATGTTTTCTACTTGCATTCCTAAACACATTCATCCATCCATCTACTTTTTTTTTTTTAGCTTATCCAATTAAGGGTTGCAGGTAGCCTGTCTCATGTGTTGTAGGTTGAGAGGCTCTGTGCACCCTGCACACCCTGGACAGGTTGCCAATCGGTCTAAATAATCTAAATATATCTAAATAATACGTAAATATGTAAATAAATTCACTAACAATTTATTAACACACTATACCAAACTGCAAAGTTTGCAATAAGCACACTTTTACAATATAGCTACAATCAAAGCAGCAGATTAAAAAAATGTACATTTTTACCCCATTGTATGAATCAATTTCCAACTTCCCCGTATTATATGTTTCCAATAATGAACCTAGTAATAGCACTGTATAAAGTAAACACCCACACCTTAAAGCTATGTTTGTGTCATAAACAGTGATCTACAAGCCAAATGAGAGAAAAGCTTCAGTGACATCATCTGGGGTTGTTTGGTCAGGGTCGACAAAGCCACAGACATTACTGTAAAACTGTGTTTTCAGTTCAAATAACACTTATATACTGACCTTGGAAAAAAAATCCATGTTGCTCTCCATTTCACTTTAATAAATGTCATATTTTTGAACAAGCTTGTTGTCATAGCTGCAATTATGTTCAGGTTAAAAAAAAGAAAGAAAGAAACTGAGATGAGCATGATCATGACTACACTTTTTGAGTGCGGCATTTTCTCTGAATGTTTATTGTTTGGTCGTGATCCACAAAGTAGTCACGTCTGCTGCTAAGAAACGTATCATTAAACAATAAAATGCACTAAATTTAAACTGATGCTCGGTGCCCTAGACACATTCTCCCATGAAATAAGATGAAAATCACTTCCATGCTTAAATATGATTGTGCTGGAATTCTGCTGAATGTTCACAATTCAGGAGTTATTTATTGCTGCTGCAACCAGATCTCACGACTGTCCTGTCCTTCTCCTTCACATGAGTAAACAACATGAAAGGCATGCTTTGTATTAATTACCCATCTATATAAAGCAAAGTGAAACATTAAAATGCAGTTTTGTTTTTGATTTTCTTAGATTTATATATCACAGCTAAGCCACTCCTTACTGCAGGATCCTGTATCAGTGCCTTAGGTTTTTGAGAGGCAATGAGTCACAGGTGAGGGGGAGAACACACACAGAGTGGGTCTAGAAGTACCCTGCTTGAGTAAAAGCTTCATATTTCTTTGCCTGCATGAGGAATCGTGGAGTCACTGTCCAGTTTATAAGGGTGGTGCATTGTGCTCACTGCTGCTTTCTCTGACTGATTTGCAAATACATTTAAACATATTTATGCTGTCATAACCTATATTATGGTAGCAAGAGAAGCTACTGCAAAAGCACCTATTAAAAACGCCAAATTAAGCAGATGGTTGGGTCACACCTTTAAATTCTGACTAACAGGGCGGTGGGTTGAAAGGAATATGCCAGAAAACAGGCTTAAACAATCTGTGCGTGGCTTCCTGATTGTGGTGGGTTTCTTCCACAATATAAAACCATCAGCATCATCAGTATTATCGTCATCATTGCCATCACCACCGTCGTCATCACCATCTTACGCCAGTCCACCAGCAGTCACAAACAGACCGGTATCCAGCACAGCCCCACCGGCAGCCTAATTGCGTCTAATCACATTATGTAAAATAAACCGTCAGTTTTATCATAAACAGGCCTACGGTGGAGTCAGCCTTGATGAACGATAACCACACACACACACACACACACACACACACACACTGAGCATATAGCGCCCGTAAACATAAAATGTGATGCGCGCAAATGAAATAAAATGCACCAACCTCCTTCTTCACATTGCGCAGCAGTTTCTGGCGCGTCTCGGCCTCTGCCACGGGAGAAAACATAATGAGTTATGCTGATCAGATGCTGTTTTGGAAATTGATGGTGATGCGCTCACGAAAGAGGGAAATAGCGGCGTCGGTACCTCCCATCGCTCCTGACAGGGTGCAGCGGCTGACACGCACAGCTTTCTGGACGGTCTTGACGGTGATTTAGGCAAGGCTGCTTTACAGGGAGAGTCAGTCCGGGATGTACGAGGTGTTCTTAACGACTACATCAAACCTATCTGCTACCTCACCGTGAACCACCACCCCTTTAAAGTCACAGTACCCTGTGCGTTTAATGTACACAACGACACAGTCCCCCTCACCCCCCCCCCCTCCCCGAGGGGGAAAAATGCAAGGTGCACTCACAGTCAAAAATGTATCTGTAAAAAAATACAATAAGAAACTTTTCCTAAAATGTTCATTGGCTGATTATTATTCATACAGGTAATGAATGAGTTGTGGGGAAATGTATCTTTTCAATCTTTTCTTTTCCCTTGCATTGTACAGAATGATCAAGGAAATGATCAATAAGAATGTGCCATCCCATGATATACAATACAGTGTTTCCAGTGTTAATTATATTTACTTGCTAAACGTTATTTGTTCTTTATCTTTGTGATTTGTAGGTTTGCAGTACAAATCACACCTCCAAGAGTTGTTAACATTTTCTAGAGCATAATATAGACATACAGAAATGCAAATACAGAATACATATATGGCACAAAAAGTACGGAAATTAAGGAAATTTGGGTTGAGCACCAGAGTTATGCTGTATGTATGTATGTATGTATGTATGTATGTATGTATGTAGATAGATAGATAGATAGATAGATAGATAGATATAGATGAAAAGGCCAATAGTATGCTGCTTGTGGATGGCCACTTTTGGATCTTGGTGCTTGTGCCTTTTGCTTTGATAACAGCTCGTCCACTGGCCTGTCAGGTGGAGTTTTCCCAGCAGTTTTGGGAGTTCTCACATATGTTGAGTTCCAGCTGGCTTCTTTTTTTCACTCTGCAGTCTAGCTCATCCTATCTCAAAGGGGCTTAAGTCATGTGATTGTTCACACCACCAACACCATGATTTCACTAAACACAAACCAAGCAGCCATCTACTGCTTCTGATTTGGAAACATCTTAGGCAGCACAAGAACAGAACAGCACAGTATACATACAATGTCACATTTGGACTCATCAGGACAAAGCACAGATTCCAGCTGGTCTGATGTCCATTCCTTGTGTCAGGTTGAAGAACTCTCAGTAGTGATTTCTTTAGCATTCAACCAAGCCCTATACTTCCTCAAAATGATGTTGAGATGTGCCTATTGTGGCTATTTGAAATATGTAAAGTGGGCTGTGGGCTCTGAGCAGAGGAAAGCCATTTCTCTTCTGTTTACTGTGCTCTAATGTAATCCCCTGCAACAGATGTTTTAGTTTGAAGTTTTAGAGAATGAATGCATTTTATTCTATAATCTTTTTGATGATATGCAAAATGTAGTGGCTTTGAGTACTGGAGTAAAAAAAAAAAAGTTTAATCTAAAAGGAGATGCCAGAAGTAAACAAACATAATTAAAAGTGACATAAAGTTCTCTCAATAAATACAGTATAAAATCCAATTTTCAAATGCTTATTTCATTTATTAAGGGAAAAGGGTTTTCAAAACAACCCGACCCTATGTGTAAAAGCAGTTGCCACCAAACCTAATAACTAGCAGTCAAACATGTGCAAAGGTAATTCGACTTTCACATCACTGAGGAGGAATTGTGTCTCACTCTTCTTTGCAGAATTGCTTTAATGGAGCCACACTGAAGAGTTTTCTAGGATAAATGGCCTGTTTGGTGTTATGCCAAAGCATCTCAATTTGATCCTTGTGACTCCAGTGTGACTTTTATTGTGTCCAGTGTGACAATTTTCCTTTATCGCGTTAGTCTCCTGATGGTGGTGCTTTCTGCACTCTGTAGGGCCTTTAGAAGCCACTGAAGGAAACAAGGAAGGAAGCAGCCTATGAGGCGCGGAGGAGGCTGTGTGAGTGTTGGAATGGGTCACGGCTTTGTTCAACAGTAGGAGGGGAGGGCTGACGGCTACAGTCGCTAAAAGTGTAAAATACAATCAGCCGGGCGAACTATCTTGTCATATCTCCGTGTAGCTGTGTTGCAACGTAACTTCCAGATATTTGTTTCTCCTGGACTCGAAGGATTTCGTCTAAGGGATGTCAAAGCGAGTGCGAAGCAGAGAGGTCTGCGCTGATTGCAGTGCTCCGGGTACGATGCCAGACAAGCTAGCTGTAACGTTAGCTACCCAGCTAACCAGCTAGCCCCCACTATAAGTTATCGAGTGTCTTGTTAGCCTGGCTAGTTACTGCGACTGTACTAACAATTAGCAATTAGCTGAATTACTAATTGTAGCGGTTGTATTTTTTCTTGTGGAAACGTTAGGTGTTTTTTTTCTTCCTCTTTTCTTCCCCTTTTTTTGAAGGCGTGCCTGTGTAATCACACTAACCTGTCTTATTCTGAACTAGTTGCTTGACTGTATTGGTTGTCGGGTTACAGTAAGGTTAGTGGTGCGTTAAAGGCAGTATTATTTAATTTCTTAAATAAGACTGCTCAGAAGACAGCGCTAACTTGCTGTTAATCAGTAATGCCGCACAGTGGGTGATAATGCTTGTGAAAACGTTTCTTGATTATGTCAAAGACTTGAGGGTGGGATACACCTTACCTAAAGCAGTCATGTCTTACTGCAAGTCAGCGAATATCTTCGTCTGGTTAGAGGGAGTTACTGCTCTGGGTTAAGGCTGTCTGTTACGTTATTCATCAAATATTAGACTCATGGGTTAAAAAGCACTGTATCTGTATCGTAGAACCTCGCTGGGCCTCTGTTAACAGGGGTGTGCTGATCTGCGATGAGTGCTGCAGCATCCATCGAGGTCTTGGGAGACACAGCTCTCAAGTCCGACATCTGACTCATTCTCCGTGGCCACACTCACAGCTGCAGGTGGGGAAGCGGGGACACGATCTCCATAAATCAAACGCAAAGATGCAAATGAGTACAGTCTGTTCTCCATAATGCAATATGTAAATATATAAGAAGATAATATATATGTATGACTAGGAATACCCAAAGTAAACGTATTTTCTGCCTGTTCTAAAAATGTTAATCTGCTTTCTTGTTTCAGATGGTTCAAACACTGTATGGCAATGGAGCTAATTCCATATGGGAGCACAGTCTTCTGGATCCTTCCTCTTCAGTGAGTGGGAAACGCAAAGCCAACCCACAGGACAGAGTGCAGTAAGTTTTATTTTTTAAAATATGTCATTGCTGGTTTTTGGTACACTTGATTGCACTTTGATATTAAATTGTATTGGCAAAATTGATTTTCTTTGCTAAGGTCAGTAAACATGCCTAATCAGCCCGCTCTACCATGAGCGTCACTCACAGATAGTCAGTCTTAACTAACTTGGAGAACTTGCTTGATCAGCTGACAAGCAGGTTAGAAAATAAATATATCTGCAGTGCGGTCTAGCTGATCAGCTACACGATCATGCAAGAAACCAAATTTTAGAAGAGTACCTCCTTTAAAGGCAATTCTTTTTGCGAGGAGTTTTCCCATCCTTTAGAAGTCATAGTACAACAAAAACAAAATCTGCGAAGCAAAGAGATTTGATGTAGTAAAGCCTGTTATAAACACCATGTCAGTATGCTGTGTAGCTTGGGGAGTAAAGATAAACAGTCAGCCACATGTAAGCACAGCAGTGCTGTGTCTGACCCGCACACTTGGAGCAAGCACTTTCATAACTTCTTCCCAAATGCAATTTCTGAGATGGACGCTATCTTATAAGGTTTCCACCACAAGCACTTTCCCCGAGAAACATTTTAAGGATCTTGGGTGCTCAGCAGTTTAAACTGGAAAAAAGGCTATATTTAGTTCCTTAAGGTGTAGTTTGAAATGTTTAGTTCCAGGTGTTTTAAAACCACTGGAACTGTGGGGGAATTCTGCTGGGACCAATGCTGCTTAGTGGTTAATTACAGACAATTCAACAACTTCATTCACAACATATGGATTTATTCTGATTGCTGGACGTTGTTTTTGGGATTAAGAAAGTAAGGGTATTTTTACTATAACTATTCTTTTCTATTTGCGTAAATATTTTTGTATTAAAACGAGCAACGCCAGAGTTTGGATGTGACTTAAATTGCACCCCTAAGATTCTTGGCTTACGTGAAAGCCAGACAAATCTAGCGTTGTGGCGGTATGGTGGTTTACATGACCGATACATTTCTCTGCCATCAATGTAATGCTGCACATACAAATCTGCAGTCCATTGTTTAATGTCCAGTGTAAGTGTTAGCTTCTCGACAGTGTTTGTCTTAATCATAAACAGTGATGTGCTCACTTGAAAACTTGTAATTAATGTCCACATTTTGAGATTGTGAGAGTCTCTTGTTGTTTCCAGTCCTAATAAGACAGAGTTCATCAAGGCAAAATATCAGATGCTGGCGTATGTACATCGGATGCCTTGTCGGGAGGATGACAGTGTGACTGCAAAAGACCTCAGCAAGGTGACAATTTACTCTGTTGTTTTATTTAAACGTTCTTCTTGTAACACTATTAGACGTTAAAAAAAAGGATCTTTGAGACTTTATTGTAATACAGCAAGTGTTTGATTTTAATGTTAATATCTGACCAGTTCCTGCAAAATCCAGTGATGAGTTTCCTCAAACTTAACCTGGGCTACTAATATTACGTAGCCCCTCCCCAATGTCACCAAACAGGGCATGGACATGGGGGTATCCTGTGGAGGAAGTTGTCCTCCTGTGGATTGTGAAGGATTGTCGGGTGGGGTCTGTGTAGGTCAAACCTATTCTAGTGCATCCTGTGGATGATTGATTGGATTAGGTTCTGGGGAATGGCAGGCAGAAGGCAAAGGAGTGTACTATAAAGCAACATTAATGGCTTAGGGGACTATGTGATTAAAATCAGAGTTTTCTGTGTCCATGTTTTTTACCTGGATTATTAACCATGGTAATTTATGCTGAACACCAACAACCTGGTCGGGAACAAGGTATGTTCTGAGTCTTAATTTAAAATCATCTGCAAGTGCCACATTTTCAGTGATTCTTTTATTTACAGTATGTTTTAAGTCCTATGTAGATTCTGTGCTGGTGGCATACTTTTTATATGTGCAGCTTGTTAAGCCGTAACTTATTAAAACTTACTGAATGAAGTGCTAACTCTGACTGTGCGTCACATTGTCCTGGGAATGTGCATGTATTGATTTGTTGATGCAGAAAATGTTTTAATGTTGTTCTACTTGATTGTAATCTGCGGGAATTCAGCAACTAGAACACAACACACACCAAGAACACCTGTTCATTTAAAAAATAAATTTCATTGTCCATGTCGCCTTTATCAGGCTGTGGGATGGTAAGATTTCTTGTTAAAATGTATCCAGATTAAAGCACAGAGAGCGTACTCGGCAATAAAAAAACGAAAAAAAAAACATTAAATTGAATTAAAATGTTTATATTATCACTCTGTACTAAATTGCTAGATTAATACTTTTTTTCCTGCATTAATTTCTTGCCTGATTTGCAATAGTGTTGCATTTTACTGTTGCAGTTTTTATGTCCTTTATAGACTTTTAATTACCCTTTTATATGACCTGTAAACCGCCACTTTTTATGTGACCATGAACAGAGCCTGAAGCAGACACTCTGCTTAAAAGAGGAAGCTGGTAACCACCACTGTGATAGTCGTTATCTTCAACTGGGGTTTGAATGGTTTTTGAGACCGCTCAGCCAAAAAAAGTCTGGCTGTGTTGAACTTTCTTTGTAGAATGGCGTTTTGTTAAATGTCTTGGGCTGCTGCTGTCCTTGGGCTGTTCCTGAAAATTTTATAGTGTGCAGGGACTGTTGTGCTGTCGGGGAGGCACCTTGTATGGCAATGCGGCTGGTCGTTATGTGTATATGTATATCTCAACAGAGTACTGCATTAAAAAGAAATAACCTGTCACCACAGTTATAAGAAGGCCTAAAGCTGACACAGTGTCTTCATAATCAGCTGTAATGGATTTTAAACAAGGTTCTTGTTAAATGTCTTTCAGCAACTTCATTCCAGTGTCCGTACTGGGAACCTGGAGACCTGCCTTAGACTCTTATCTTTAGGAGCTCAGGCTAACTTCTTTCATCCAGTAAGTTTGGGGGAATAAGCAGAAAGTTGATTTGGAAGTGGGCGTGATAATACTAATGATTAACCACTGTTTTTTTTTCCCCCTTCAAATTTTAGGAGAAGGGAAACACCCCACTACACATAGCAGCAAAAGCAGGTCAAATATTACAAGCGGAGCTATTGGCAGTTTATGGAGCTGATCCTGGAGCGCTGGACTCGAGTGGGAAGACCCCCATTGATTATGCAAGGTAATGTATAGCCTGTATTTTTATTTTAACACCTTCATATGTTCTGATAAAAGGTTTGGGGTTTTGTTTTGTTTGTTTTTTTTTAGGTGAGAGCAGTCGAAATGTTATATTGACACTTGATGATGTTAATACCACAAGATAAATTTATAAGTTTCACTTTTAAGTGGCATTCTGCTTTCAAGCATTTAAGTGGATCATATGTTGTAGTCAAGCAAATTCAGGAGCCTTGTTCATTTTCTGTATGTTGGGAAAATGATTTCAGGCATATGTCTTGTATAGAAAACGCAGCAAGCTGCGAAATAGTATTTTGTAACTGGTAGTGCAGCTGCAAGCATCACCTTAAGAGATGCAGTCCAGCTCATTAGTGGCTGTGATACAGGAAATGATGCACAACATGCAGATGTAAAAATACACAGGAAAAAAAAATAGCTGTGCTCTTGCTTTACATGTTGTATCTTGTGGAAATGTTAGCCGGATACTTAAACAGCAAGTGACAGGAAGTAGCCAGCAATACACAGCAGAAAAGGACAAAAACAGCTAAGCTGCAAATGGAGGGGAGGGGGAAATATTGTCACTCGCTGAAATGGCTAAAATATTTAACATGCCTTTTACAATGCTAGACAAAAAGTGGCTTTATGTCCGAGTTTGACTAATTCAATGAAACGAGCAAGGCAGAAGAGAAAGGAGGAATTCAGTTGTGCAGTGAGCTGATGACTCAGCTTGGTTAGTTTATAGTAAGTTTCAATTTAGCTCAAGTAAAAAAAAAAACTTGTCCGTGTGGACCTTGATATTTATCTTCAGTCTCATCCACTCTGTTATCATTTCTTCAGCCAGATCAAACGGGAATCTAACCAAAATCTACATTTGATTTTTAAATCTAATTATTGATGTGTAAACTGAAAGCGAAGACAACAGATAAGACTATGGAAGCTTGTTTCCACCAAAAAATATTTAGGATTTATTATTATTATTTATTAACTTGAAGCTATCAAATAATAACCTGTAATTTTGACTTTCAGATGGCAAAAAAAAAGTGGCAGAAAGAGGCTTCCATAAAAGACAGGGTCATTTAAGTTGGGACTTAAAGGGGACTTTAGACTTCTATTTACAAATGGTCCTCAGCAAGATTAAAAGTGTCAGGGTGCATTAAAATGGAATGCAGTCGGCACATATTGAGAAAATCTCACTTTTAAGTTCATTTAGTCCAAAATTTTGAATCTAATGGTCATTTAAGACTCGTCTTCACTCAGAAATACTCACACTAACTCAATAATAGTGTGGTGTGAGGCATTTTTACATTAGTTTAACAGATTACAAGATGTTGTTGTTCCCTGATCAATGATCAATACAGTAACACTGCCTTAATAGTTCAGTGCAGACTAACTGGCAGACAATCTGATGGCTGTCACAGAGCTTACAGGTTTTAGTTGAAGGAGATTTATCAATGACTCTACTATTACACTGATGACTGATTAGCAAAACAGTTACGTTTACATAGTGTAAGAAGACAAGATAACGCATAGATGAGATGATAAGACTTAATGTGCTCTGCTGTGTGGTTTGATATTGTCTGTATGAATGAGGAAATTAAATAGTGTGTCTGACTGCTGGTTCAAGCGTGGGAGGTGAAAAGTCACAGAAAACCTCCGTTTGTTGAGGAAAGCCTGCCAAGGAGCAAGTTACTTTCAGAGAGTCTGTTACTCTGGTAACTCACTCAGTTTAAGGTAACGCTCCTTATTGACCTTTTACTGAACCCGTCCCCACAGCCTGCAGAAACCAACAAGCAGAACCTGTTATTTGTGATGGTTTTCATCAAATTGAATGTTGTAGTGCTGTAATAATTTATTTTTTGTTGTTGTTGTGAAACAAAATTATTTTGAAAATCACTCCAAATAGTGGAATAGTATGGGAGTACATGATTTAAAATCTGATGCTGACATTGTAAGGCATTGTAAGGTACCTGAGATATTTTTAGCTGTAGTTCTTTAGCATATTTATGAAACTTGACCTTTTTATTCCTTACCTCTGCAGACAAGCTGGACATCAGGAGCTGGCAGAGAGACTAGTGGAGATCCAGTATGAACTCACTGACCGGCTAACATTTTACCTTTGTGGACGAAAACCAGGTAAATGCAGTAAATCAGTCAAGCACAGCTGCAGCTTTGCATTAGATGAATTTATTTCAATAGCTTTAAAATGGCTTTCAAGTCATTTTTATGCAAAAAATGAGTTCAACAACACAAACTCTTAAAAAATAACTGAAAAAAACGTGTTTTCTGGAGTCCTATATAAAATATTTTGTGCAAACACACTCAAAAATATTTAAGTACTCGATACAAAATTGGAAGATAAAACAAATGACAATAAGATTAATCATATATGATTTAAAAAATAAAGCAGATTACATACATATCACCAACTTTATAAATCACCACTTCCAACTTTGTGCTATCCTCACCACACTAGTGGTCAGTCCCTTGCCAAACCCCCCCCCCCCCCCCCCCCCCCCCCCCCCCCCCCCCAAGAACTTTTGATTGTGAAAATATTTGAAACGTTATCTCTTCATTGTTGTGCTACAGATCACAGAAATGGGCAACACTTCATCATTCCTCAAATGGCA
The DNA here is from genome assembly GCF_963576455.1 of Neolamprologus multifasciatus. Lineage (NCBI taxonomy): Eukaryota > Metazoa > Chordata > Actinopteri > Cichliformes > Cichlidae > Neolamprologus > Neolamprologus multifasciatus. Next base: position 24,237,019 of record NC_140445.1, on the reverse strand, counting down.
GACAGGTAAATGTTAAAGCTTTTAATTTGAAAAACTTGAGATCTGGTAATGAGTTAATGTGAGTTTCCGTTGATACACGTTAACCATCTTATTTTTCTTGTGCTGCATTGGATGGATAAGGAATAAGTAAGTTTCTCATTTTTGCCACGAGCCACTGTTCTTGTGAGTGTGGAGCCTTTTTCTGCAGGATAAATAAACTTTGTTAATTTCTCCATTTAAAGCAGCCTGGATTTGTCAGAGTTTGCAAAAGCTGCAAAGAAGAAGCTGCAGTCGGTAAGACGTTTTTACATGGGATTTGTTTCCCGTGACATTTTACAGTGTAGCCTCTTCTTCATCTGCTGTTATTCTTTAGGAAACAGAAGTGCTAATTCTGCTTACTTTGCCGTAGCTAAGCAACCATCAGTTTGAAGAGCTGGCCATGGATGTTTATGATGAAGTCGACAGAAGAGAAACGGATGCAGGTTGAATTACAAGAACTGTTTAACAAAAAAAAATAATTAAAAAAAAATCACACCGTCTATAAAGCGCTTTTACATTTTATTTAAACATTATGTGCGTCTTGCTTTTTTCAGTGTGGCTGGCCACTCAGAACCACAGCACGCTGGTAACAGACACCACAGTTGTGCCTTTTCTGCCTGTCAATCCTGAGTACTCATCTACCAGAAACCAGGCAAGTGTTTGCACCTTATGTCCTCATGTTATAACTTCACTTCTTTGTGTGCGACTAGTAGATTTGGTAAATGGTTTGGTTTTAATCTATTTGCTTTCTCAGGGTCGTCAGAAATTGGCAAGGTTTAGTGCTCACGAATTTGCCACACTGGTCATCGATATTCTAACAGATGCTAAGCGACGGCAGTGGGGTAATTCCTGTGAAAGTCCCAAAGGTAGGACATGATTATTTTCCACTTGTAGCACATGTTAAATTCCCCTGCTAATCTACTTTTGTTTTTTGGGCTATATTAAGTTTGTAAATGTCCTGCTTAGCATATGAACAGAAGAACATTTTAAAAAACCACAAGCAGTGGGGGAAACCTAAATTTGTTGGCCTATAATAAGATGCAGAAAGTGTTTTCTTTGGTGTTCAATGTGGAGCGAAATATAGACAACGCTACGGTACACAGGCAACAATTAAAGTTTCAACCATGTGTGAAAAGGGGCTTAATAATGTCCTACATGCTGCAACTCACAGAAAACCAAGAAAAATTGTAGGAGGTCACATAAAGAATGCTGGGTGTTGGATTCAATCAATAAAAAGGGATTGAAACAGCTGCCTGTAGCCAGCACTGCTGTTTGATCCCTAGTCCTTTGATCTTTGGCTCTGCTTTCAGATAATGTGGAGCTGATCCTTCAGGGAATAGACGGTCACCACAACAGTGAGGGCCAGGATAATGACCAGCCAGATTACGACAGTGTGGCATCAGATGAAGATCCGGTCCAAGAGGCAACATGTGGAGACAGCTGCAATGATGGAAGGACCAAGGTTAATGTCTCTTGAAGCCTGTTATTCCATTGCTTACTGTAGGCTTTACTTGTAATACCGATCAGATGAATCCCATCTTATGTCCGTATGCATGTTTCACTGCAGAGCTCAGAGTCTTCTGATCTGTCTGATGGACCAATCACAGTGCAAGAATTTATGGAGGTGAAGAGTGCCCTCACTGCATCAGAAGCCAAAATACAACAGCTTCTGAAAGTCAACTGTCACCTTAGTGAAGAGCTACGTTTGATGCAGAGCAAGGTTAGTTAAGACGCAAAAGTCGAGGTCACTTTATGTGTCACATCGTCTCTGGTGTTTCTTGTTCTGGTTATAAATTGCATAATAATGTTGCTATTTAAACATAACATCCTGAAATTGTGTTTAACATGTAATGTTAGTATAACCCAACTCAGGGTTTATAGATAAGATGTATCACTGTCTTTACCCTAAAATGCTTTCTTGACTCTACACAGACTTAAATGGTTTAAGTGTAAGTGTGTGTGCGTGCGTGCGTGCGTGCGTGCGTGCGTGCATAGATAGATAGATATCGTACATTATTCAAAATGAAATACAAAAGAAATGCTGGGGTTTTTTGTTTTGTTTTTTATTTTGTCTTCAAGACTAAGGTAACTGTAAATTTTGTAAATTTGAGCTGTGTGACTTGGCATGTTGTCATAGCAGCCATCAGAACATGGGTACACCGTGGTCATGAAGTCATGGACATGGTTAACAACGATACTCAGGTAGCTATGGTGTTTAAATGATGGTCATTTGGTACTAAAGGGTCCAAAGTGTGCAGAGAAAATAGCTCCCACAACATTTCACCACCACCAACTGCCTGAACAGTTGTTCTTCGAATCGTTCATACCAAATTCTGACCCTATCATCCAAATGTCACAGCAGAAATTGAGACTCATCACAGCAGGTCAATTTTCTCTTGTCCAGTTTAGGTGAGCCTGTGCAAGTTACCTACTCTAAGCTCACAGGAGTTATGTATAGTGTGGTCTTCTGCTGCTGTAGCCCATCTGCTTCAAGATTCCACCTGTTGTTCTTCTTCTGCATGCGCTGGTTATAATAAGTGGTTCTTTGAGTTAATGTTGCCTTCCTGTTAGGCTGGCTGATTAGATATTTTGTGTTAATAAGCAGTTAGATGTAACTGAAAATCATTTAAGGAAGTCATGCCGTTGTTTTTTGTGAACAGAGAAAATGGCTACAATGTGTCTGGATGCATTAAGATTCCTGTGACAAGGATAGCAGATTTCAAATTGCAAAGCAGTATTTTATGTTATAGATGTCTGTGATGTAAACTCGAATCCTATGTCAGATCTTAAAAGGCAACCCACAGAGGACATTTTGCTCCATAGCATAAATCTGCAATGATTATTTAGGAACCACCTAAATGCAGAAAAATAACTGGAGTTAGCTGTTTCCATTACACAAATGTCAGCAAGTTAGGTTCCTGACTTGTAGACCCACAACTGTCTAATTTATACTATTTATTTCAGGCATGCCGCATCAGTCACTTCCTCATATCTTGGTATTTCGAAAGTCCCTCTTTTCCCCGATGGTATTCAAACATGCACATTTTTACAGTTCTACGTGTTTTTGGGAAATAATCGTGTTTTCCCTTCTCTCTGGCAGAAAAGTAGCAGAGCCGAACAAAAAGCCTGTGATGTAGAGACTGAAGTGCAACAAAATCAGTCAACAAAGGCTTTTTTTGTTGTTGTTGTTGTTGTTGTTAGAGAAAATATACATTCATGTTCTTACAATACTGATGATAATAGGAAAAACTGTTTCTCTATAACTGCATTTTCTGATGTAATTTGTGTTATATGTTACATCAGTCATTGTTGCACTCAGAAACATAAACTAAAGCAAAGGACAAAATTGTAGACAACCCAGTTTTTGTCTGTACCCCTTGTGCTTCATCAGAATCCCAGGTTTATTTTATTGATGCCTCTCAACTTTACCTCGGTTATGTCTCATATTTTTAAATATTGACTTGATATGCTTATTTTTGCATAGTAATACCTACTTTTTGTTTCTTGAAGCTGTTGTTTTTTTCAGAGTGTAAGCCCTGTTTGTGTAAATAAGGGCAACCCCCTCTGTGGCACTTTATCAGGGGGTGTCGCACTTCAAGATCTGTGGTGTTTTTTGTTTTTTTGTTTTGTTTTTTCAACATACATTGTCAGCATTTCATTTGTCAAGGAAGCAAGCCTTTTGTTGTTTGAAGGACCTTGAGCAGAAACAAGAACAAAACAGAGATGAAGATAAGCTGAACCTTATCCGAATAGCTTCCCACCTGGAGGCCTAGCTGTAATCTACTCTATTATTGATGCCACACCCGGCTTTTGTGTGGAGATCAGCTCACAGTTAAGAGTCAAATTGAAAGATGTTTTTGTTCTCTACAGCTAAATTCCCTGCAGACTGAAAACACAACACTGCGATGGCAAACCCCCAGCGGACAGCAACACCCCCAGGGCCTCTTTGGTCGACAGCAACCTCGCGGAGGCCGCGCCAGGTCCATGTATGAGACGGGCTCTACTCCAAGGCAGTACCCCCACCGAGTTGACACAGCTCGGCATGACGATGGCGTCATTTTACAACCCTTCCCTACCAATGTAAGCACAGGAGTACCACTGTTTTCATTCTTAATTTACCAAAATGGTGATGCCTGGCTTGGGGCTGGTGTTGTTGTTTTTTTAATATTCATTCATTCATTGCATCTCAATAGAGTATGCTCAACTTGGTTTGACCCCTTTCTAGATTGGTAGGGGTCCTTTGGGGACGGCTGCTTCCTCCCTTCCTACCTTCCCCTCTTCCCTCTCCTGGTCGTGGGATGAGAGATCTCGAAGGGTTAAGTACTGAAAATTCCCGCGGCTCAGAGGCAGCCCCAGGGGACGGTGAAAACTGCCCTCTTTGACCCCACAGTCTTCTCTCCTGACCTGTGTCTATAAACTGCCTTTTCTCAGCATCTCCTGCCTGCATGCATGCACTGCAGTGCCTCTGCTACAGTTCAGTTTCTGAACAACCCCAGCTTCTCATTGTCAAAAGTGCTGACATGTTGCATCAGAGATGGCTGCTTGAATAATCCGACAGCTGAATCCAGTATATGTGAAAGATGTATAACGGATCACCACATTGTGCTTTTTAGGGATAACTTTCTGATAAAACAGAGGACAGTTGACACCTTCGCGTCTACTAATCGCATCCTGGGCAGTGCAGCTGTGCTCCGCCACATGAACTGATTGTATCGTTTCTGCCTTTTTTTCTCTTCACAGTGAGATGTCTTAATAATAATGAGATCACAGGTTTGATTTTAGAATTGCATGTTTCTAATTTCTGTGCGGCCACATTGCTGCCGTGATAATAACTTTGTCTAATCACATACAGTATATACTGTGTTTGATTGACTGTTGTCCTCTGACATTCCTACAGGGCTGTAGTCTGGAAGGACAGAGTACAGTGCTGGAGAATGACTATGACACTACACCCAATCACTCTGAAATGGAGGAGAGTGGGTAAGATCTTCTTCTGTTAACTATTGATTTTAAAGACTAAAACACCATTTTCTCTGTATAGGTTTAAAATGAAGGCCACTTTGATCACAAATATAAAACATCAAAGAAGCCCCTTTGCAAGATTTGCTTACTCTCTCCTGATCACATTTTTTAATATACCAACTGTTCAAAGCAAAAGGAACAAGTTATGAAAAAAAGGATAAGCCTTTCCCCCTGTTTCTTGTCTCGAGACATGACAGTATTGATGGAGCAGAAGCTTACAAAGTTAAAGGTCACATGAATGGAGAACGGGAAGCCAGATGTGGATTAGTTTTGACAGGTGTTTAGGAAAAAAACGGCTTTGAGCCGTTCAGCCTGCCTGCACGGTTCAATGAAATAATATACAGTTTCCAAAGATATTTTGACATATAAGCCTAATTCTAAAATTTATGAATTTAGATGAGATTAACCTTATTTTAAAGAAAAAGTAGGAGTAAATCTAATTAAGTAAGGGTATACCACTTACTTGTTAAGAAATGTTCTACTAGTCTCTTGAGAGGCAGCTGAGGACCGCCACAACAGCGACCCAGTCAGCCTGCCCAATGGAAAATGGGAGATTAGGAGCAACTGAACTTTCAAAATAAGAGCAAGGGGATTTTCCACTAATAAAGCCATTGCATTATTCCTACCAATTATGAAAAAATGGCATTAAATTGCAGGATGTGTAGTGCAAGTCAAAAGCTTCACCTTTCAAGCAAAGTCTGTCAGGAAACACTGCACCCACCTACTGGCTTCACTACAGATCAGTTATTTAGAATATTGTCCTCTGTAATTTATCGTCCTTTAGCTTTTAGAAGCCTGACCCTGACTTTAGCCTGAAGTCAACCAGTTTCTGTAAAAAGCTGTTTCTTTCACAAAGTAGAGTTTTTCTTTTATCCAAACTCCACCCAACAGGTACTTTGAGGTCAACTCTCTGTGTGATACTTTTTGTTTTCATCTTGATTTCATTATCCTCTTCAAAAGATCCACCTTTGTTGTATAATTCATTGTTTGGTGGGTTCTTTAAGTAACACTCCTGTAAGAAGATCAGTTGTCAGTTCTCTGTTTTTATTTGTAGCAGCCCTCTTGCTGCCTCTGAAGCAGCCCACCAGCAGGAGGAGGGCGAGGAGGATGCTACCCTGCCTTGCACAGAGGACGTCATCTGTAAGACGGAGCAGATCACTAAGAACATCCAGGAGCTTCTGAGAGCTGCCCAGGATACCAAACATGAAAGGTATTGAGCAGTTATATGAATAACATGTAATGTGATATTTATACAAAATGAGCCAAGTTATATTTCAAAAACATCTGAAATTTCTAGCTATTCAAAATAAAATCTTTTCACCTGATGCACTGTGAACCTCAGTTTTTCCACCGTCTGGCTCAGATTCCATGCTTGTATTTCTGTCATTCTGCCTGATTTGTTTAAGAGCTGACTTTGCCCAGGTGCTTTTAGGTCAGTGGTTTTTTAAAAGTTGTGTATAGGGCCTTGGCCTGGATGATGCCAGCTTGCATCCTAAGGAACTAAAAGTCTCCTTATTTTCACCTGAGTTGCAGAGTGAATACAGTTACTTACATATTGGTGAAAACCAAGCAGCACTCTGATTTCCAGCCCTGTTTAGGATCCCTCTGTGTGAGTCTACCGAGTGTGGGTCTTAGGTCTGTCAATGCAGCTAACAGGAAACAAACAGCACATGATCTTATTTTTCCCTGTGGTTTGGCAAGTCCACAGTAGTTACTTGTTTATTAATAATTTCTTTATTATTTTTACTGTAGTTTTTTTTTTTTTTTAACTGTTCCACACTGCTACCCGTTTTTCCTTTTTGTAGGTTATTGCTTACATCGTCCCACTTTTTCTTTTGTGTAAATATCTTGAGATTAACAATGTTTCCCATCTAGCTCCAGGGATATGAGCAGCTACGTGGTTAAATGCTGCTGAACTTGCGTGTTGCTTCTAGAAACACTAGCTGGTACTAAAATAATAGTTCATATTTTATTAATGAACTAGAGCCATTGTCTCTCTGGGATGGGAAGTTGTAAATAAGAACGGTGGAAAGTATAACGCACAGCCGTGTGAACCAGCACGATTCTGCTCGACTAAACTGGCATACAACCTCTCAACTGAAGCAGTGTGTAAACAAACAAGGACAGGCTGCTGGTACTAGCATGTTAGCACTGCCTACGTTAGTCATGTGGGTGCACAACAATCAGACAGTATATGTGTGTACACATTTGAGTGACATAAAAAAATTTGATTCGATTATTGAAAAGTGTGTTTCATTCAAATGGCTTTAAAAGATAAATTACATACATCGACTGTTTCCGTCTGTTCACATTTTTAAAACGTGCTGCTGATCAAGGCAACAGGTTTTAAAATGGTGTTAAATAAATGTCCTTCGTGGTATGGCGCTGCCCAGAAAAGCCATTCACTGCTTTCATAGAACAGAAAGGTGCCAAGTATTGTTTTTAATTGATCGCTTATTCTTTATTTATTTACTGTACAACTTTGAAAACAGTTGAATGAAATCCTAAATAGCCAAATACTATTACACCCCGTTGCTCTTTTTGATCGTTTTGAGAAAGGTTTGTGGAAAAAAATTCACCCATTCATCCTTTTTGTCTCCTCCTACTGCAGCTTTCTGCCTTGCTCTGAAAAAATCTGCATGGCTGTGACAGAGATGGCTGCCCTGTTTCCCAAGGTAAGATGACTCCGTTCCAGCAGCTCATTGTCCAATGGAACAATTTGCTTTGTCTGACAACAGCTGAAGGCAGTTGTTTTCACACACGAACTCCTGAAAATGTCAGGAGAATAAGGTCGGGACATTGTCAGAAGCGGCACTTTATCACATGTAGCACACAACAGGATATAATCTTTATTAAGCCAAATACTCTTTGAGGGTGTTGCTTGAGTGAAACTCGCTATATTCTCACATCAGACGGACTTTGTAATAGAGACCCAACAGAGTAAAGAGTGCTTAATGTCTGATACATTTTGTTCTCATAGCTTGGCTGGATGTGTGAAAGCAGCTTAAAATTATTTGTCCAGATAGGTGGCACCTGCTTGTTCCATTGCTTGTATTGGATCTTGTTTTACCCTCTCAATATTTACCTTTGTTGTAGTCGCATAGAAATCCATTGCCTGCCTAGCACATAAAGTGATTACGAACGCTTTCATGTCCTCGCCTTATCCAATCTCCTTCCCTCCTCCCTTCAGAGGCCGTCCTCAGAGACAGTACGAGGGTCTCTGTGTCTGCTGACTTCAAGCGCTAGCCGGCTCCACGGAGAGTGCCAGAAGGCCGCAGAACACAACCTCAGCCCTTCAGACATCCAGCTGGTCACTCAGCAGGTCATTCAGTGCGCCTATGACATAGCCAAAGCTGCCAAACAACTTGTTACTGTGACAACCAAAGAAAACAACAACTAATTAAACTCCAAAGACACTCCCAATGCGCCAAACATACAGCATATAAATGATGTTAATCAATGGTTTTCTTTCCCCCCCATATTAATCAGTGTAAGCTTTTGTGTACATTCCTAGAGGTGGAGAAAAAAAATATAACATGCAAAATCATAGCTCAATCAAAAGCTTTATTTATTTTGTTTTTATACCATGGTAATAAAAAGTATATATATATATACAGGGGGGAAAAAACTACTTGTTCTTTACCTCACAGATTGAATCTATTCAGTTTCCAGAAGTGCAGTGTTGCCTGTGTATATAAAAGCAATTAGAACAAACAGTTTTACATTATCCGTTTCCTTCTAGAGGACACCATCAGTCATTAGCTGTGCTCACTGAGGTCCGCTTTCTGGTACTCATAGACGATCAAAGGTCTTACCTAGCAGCAATGATCAGAACAGATGAGCTACTCCAATCACAATGTTTGTTTTGGTTTTCTTTAAGAGGCAGTTACAGTGTTCATTGTTCTTGAATCATTGTGGTGTTGCTTGCTTAAAGTTCAGTTGTTTGTTCAGTAAGCCAACTGTGATTATAAAAGCAGCTTCAGTGTATCGAGCACCGTGTGAGTGTCCAGACTTTCAGCCCATCCAGCAACTCCAGCAGTTTCAGTCCATCTGCAGGTTGAAACAGTGTTTATAAGTAAAGTATCAATAGTTTTTGGGTTTTTGTTTTTGTTTTTTGAGTTATAATGTTACAGCCATACTTAAGATGTTCTGTGTGTGTGTGCGTGTGTGAGCGTTGGCCTCAGTGGCCTGTGTGAAATCCATTTTGAATCAATTTTACTAGCGTTATGCAAATATGTAAGATGTATGTATCCATGTAATTCTTTATCAGAATAATCCAAATGCTATTCTATTTATAAACTGTATGTCATACCTCTAAGAAAATATCAATGTTTATTTTCATAAGCTTTGGTTTAACACGATGCTCGGCGCAGGCTAACGTTTTTGTTCTGAGGTCTGGGACGTCTCAGCCGGCAGTTAGTTATAGGAAATGTGTGGTCTGTTTATTTTAGTGTGGTGTTTTAACTCCAGTATTTTAGACGCTTCATGTGGTCGAGTATGTACCGCCTACGGCTTACAGCCAATGATAATGTAATTGTACCCTCAGTTCTAGAATAGTTGTTGTAGAACACGGGTCTAATGTGACACTCGCTGTGAGCCAGATGTGTTTGAACCAGGGGTGGAAGGAAAACTGGAATACGCTGCACGACAAGTGGACGGCAGGGTTGTGCTCTTATTGCAGGGTCCTTACTGTGCAATTTAAAGTGTAATGTAATTGGTGCTAGATAAAGAAAAAAGCAGATTAATTTATCACTGCTCAATTTCCTTAAAGAGGACTAGCTGTTAGAATGTGTTAAAGAAAATCTAAAGCGCCTGTTTAACTGTAACTACAGCAGTATGAACATGCACGTTCATTTTTATCTAAAACCGCTTTCTTAGGTGGCTGGGTGAGGATTAAAAAGACATTTAGAAGTATCCTTAAAACGTCTTCAGTGCACATGAGTATACTGTTCATTTCTGGTTAGTTGCTTAAGTCTTCTTAGATGTGTTTTTGACAGAATATTAAACTATTTGTCAGGGTCTGCATACTGTTTTTTTTTTAATAGTTTTCACTTGCATCACATGATCTAGAAGCTTGTTCATGTCACAGAGATCAGTTTTTTAATTTTTTATTACTGTTTTCTAAGTCTTGGTCTGGTCTTGGTGGTCTGGTGAGAGTGATTACTTACATTTAGCTTTATTCTACCATTGTACTGCATTCTTGTTATTGTCTCCTTAAGGTTGCAAAGCAGGGGTGTCAAACTGTGGGCCACTTGAAGGTCCTAAAGTACACATTTAATAAGCCTTTTAGTTATAACAGTGATGATGAGCAGTTGGAGATGGCTCAAGAAACTGGTCTTGCAACTTTTTAGTAGCAGGTAGTTCAGTGTGTTGACAGATTTTTACACCAGATCCCCTTCCTGATGCAACCCCTAAGGGTTTTAGGTCTCTTCCCAGGATTGAACTTGAGATCTTTTTGTTATTAGGTGACTGTGTAAACCTCAACACTCATAAAAATAGGTTCAAGTTTAACAGTACGTGTCCGTTTTTAAAGAACTGAAACCCATCAGCAAAACTGCTCTCTGGTCTTACACTTTAAGAAATAAATGCATAATTAAAGAAGCACTGACGGCTCATTATCCAGACTCATTTCCAGAAAATGTGCCAGTTTTAGTAAGGACTGTAAAAATGGGGAATGTTATTCCATTAAACTGTTTTTTAATGGGATACTAAATATTAAAAAAAAAATTGTATTACTTAGTGTAGCTTGGCAGGCCATGAATGATATCAGTGTTAGAAATAAAGCTTTAAAACGTATAAAAATACTGTTAAAAGTTAAAAAAAAAATTGCCTTCCTGGACTCAATTGGACCCTTTGGTGGGCTGTTCTGGCCTCTGTACCCTGTGTTTTACACCTTTGTCTTAAAGGAAGACTAGGTTTTACTGAATAACATGGTCTGATCTTACCTGGTCTGGTAGTAGAGCATTATGTAAAGTATGCAGGTGGTTACAGCAAACCTAAGAAGGCTGTCTTTTAGAAAATAAATACCACTGCCATTCATCTCCTAAAAACCAGCCATAGTACCTCTGTGAACAAAATGTAACGCAAAGCAATTTAAGTAGCATATAAATACTTTTTAGACTACCATTTTTTTAAAAGCACATAAACTACTGACTTTATAATGTTATAAAACGTATTCGGTTACTTCCACCCTGGAGTCAAAACCGTCATTTAACTCCCTGTAACTTGGAGCCTGCCCTACCTGTGGTTCAAAGCAATCCCTGCCTTAGGTATAATAAAGTCATTCATACCTCATCTTTTCTCCTCGTCTTATTTCTTTGTGTGTGTGTTGTGGACATACCGCGTGTTTTCACCACGCTCGTGAACTATTTCCCACCTGTTGGTGAAGAGCGAAAGTGGCCGGTTGCGCTTCCCCACCCATCATAAGAACATAGTTCCGGGTTTTTCTCAGCCGAGAGCTGCTCGCTGCCGTCGCTCTTCTCTATTCGCCAAGCTCGTAAGGAAGGATCATGTCGCTTTTAATGGAAAATCAGTTCTGTGAACTGCCCCCTGACAAGGCGATCGACACGAAGACATTCCTGGACACCGTCTCTCACATCCCTGCGTTTTTTGGTGAGTGCAACTCCATCTGAACTCATGCAAAAACACGTAAGGTGACTTTGCGAGTTTCCTCGGGTCGCTACGGTGTCAGCCTTCATACTTGGCTGATTTTTTTTTATTTTATTTAACTACCTCGTCTGACCACCTGAGCTTGGTTTTCACGTCGGGACGTGGTTATTTCACTTCAGAAATTGAGGTGTCGGGTCACGGGGACCATGTCAACCAGCTGCGGCCGTTTGGCCTATAGAGAAACTCTTTGTTGACTCTGTGAACAGAGCACACATTGCCCTCATTGTGACTTAACTGAAACTGTGCATTCACGGCATTTTTTTTAGCCTTCTCTTTGTAAACAGCTGATTGGCATTCATCCCCTACTCTGAGCCGGGGACATGTCAACTCATGGATATTTTATTGGCCCTGCTCTCAAATGTCTTGTTTCTTTTCCAGACTGCTTAGGATCAAAAGTGTTTTCAATCATCAAATCAGACATTAATGGCAATATAACGGTAAGATGCAGGCGGGCATATCTATTTGTGTTACTGTAAGGGATTTAAATTAGAGATAGGTGCAGCTCCGACATGCAAACTGAACTCAAATGTGCATTTTCAGAAAATTAGAGCGGTATATGTCACTAATCCCGCAAAGTACACCA